>NC_092360.1:7240575-7255943 GCF_030848805.1 Temnothorax longispinosus
CGCAATAATTTATATATATTTCTGAAGTAGTTAAAATAAAAATCTTTATCATGTGTTTGTGACACTTTTCTGAATTTTTCTCAACGCGATATCGTGCTACAGAATATTGATATTTACAGTTTACATTATGCATTTCTTAGAAAAATTGGAATTTCCGTTGGTTTATCTGGTGATAGTATCATGGTCAACTTGCTCTTATCGCTTATATATCTGATATTCGAGTCTACGATATAATCGATAGATTGCGTGTCACATGCTTAGAAAGTCAACGTGAATCTTGTAATATAAAGAGATACAAATCTGTCTGCCCATAAATAAATGAGATAAATTGGTTTTCTCTCAAATATAACACAGGATATATTTGCAATGTATTGCCGCGCACATAACTAAACTGCAGACTTTTAATATTATTTAAAAAAATTTATTAGAAACATTTTTCTAATCAGCAGCTCATATCGATTAATTAAAAGCTATTTGCAATTATAAATGGAACTTTATGCGGATATTTATTATATTATTTATTTACTAAGGCTATGAGAAAGTAAAAAAAATTGTTTTTCGAAAATCGGAAGAGAACCCCAAAAACGGTCTTATTGACCTTTGTTCTTTATCTGTAAATATTTAACTTTATGCATTATATACATTCTGCAACTGATTAAAATTTATATAATCTTCTTCTCTTATTCCCTTTTCGGTAATTATGCAGAGATATGGAGCCATTCACGATTTCAATAATTTTGAGATATGTTATCATCACCCTAAGTAACCGTCAAAGGGTTTAGGCGACCATTGTTTGTTAAAAAGTTATTAACAAAAAAGTTTAAGAAATATAACAGTTTGTGTCAGTGCTAAGGGAAGTGTATAGACAATGCACATGTAAGTGGATTGTACGGTTCGAGTTTTTAACTTTCCACACGAACCGAGGTCCACCTCTGCTTGCAGGAGGGAGGAGACGGTAGCCCCTCTCCCGCCTACATGTGTACTGTCAAATAAATAATTATATATAATATTAATATAAGTACACTGCCGTTCAAAAGTTTGGAAGCACTACTTTTTTAAGAAAAACAGTGCTACTAGATATCTCCAAAGAAAAAGGTTATATGAGAAGCTGTACTGTCTGTTTTAATTTCAACTCAGTATTATTTGTTTCTAATTATTTTCCAGGGAAGTATTTTATTTAAAGATTTTACAGAGTAAACATGCTATGCGCTACTGTTCTGTTGTAAAGAAAGAATAAGTTTTCATTGTTTAAGTCTAATCATTGTTATTTTCATATTTATTAGCACCACTGTTTTGTTTTTCTTAAAAAAGTAGTGCTTCCAAACTTTTGAACAGTAGTGTGTGTGTTATCAGAAAGACGCAGTTGTCTCTCTCTCTCTCTCTCTCTCTCTCTCTCTCTATCTATATTATATATATATATATATATATATATATATATATATCTGTATTTCACTGTGTTTGTTTATTAAAATATTTAGAATAATTTATGAATTCGTACCTTGAATGGCGTATGCCAAAGCGATAAATACAAGACAAGCTAACACACGCATGTTTAATTGCAGATTTGTTGCCTGGGGCTGAAGCGAATAGATGCATTTATATAGGTTTCTGAAGTAGTTGAAATGAATGAAGATATAAATCACGTGTTGTGACGCTTTTCTGATTTTTTTTCAACGCGGTATCATACGATAAAGTAATTGTTATTTATAATTTACATTATGCACTTATACATATATTGATAAAAATGATAGTTTTAATTATATTTGCACTGTTATAACTTTTCTCAGAACAATTGGGATTTCCGTTCGTTTATCTAGTGATGGTCTCATGGTCAATTTACTCTTATCGATCACGATATCTGACATTAGAATCTGTGATATATCATCAATAGATTGCGTGTCACATGCTTAGAAGTCAACGTGAATCTTACAAAGAGAATCTTTTAAAAAGCTACAAAACCGTCTGGCCGGAATCGAATAGATTTATAGATAACAAGATAACAAATAAGAAAAGAAATTTTATTTGTGAATACATAAGAAACACATCTTTAATAGAATCTCGAATAGAAGTTATTTGCATGTTAAGAGAATAAATATTGTATTTAATGAGTATTGTACTAAACACTGACTGTGCCATGTCATCCATGTTTGGATGTTGCATGAATTTTTGAAATGGTTTTGTAAACTTCTGTAAATATACATAATTTAATATATAAACATACATATACTTCTGGAAGTAGTTAATTATATATTATATAATATTTCTTACACGAATGTCACACACCATTAACTTTAATCGCAAATTAATTAATAATGTAAATGGATTTAGAAAAACACTTACATCCTCTAATGTATTTTAACGTAAGAAAGTAATATAACTTAAATGATGAAATTTTTATAAATTAAAAGATTTCTATTTTAAATAAATCTGTAACTTTCCTGGACCAATTTGTGGGTAACGGTTTTATTTATCTAAATAGGCATGATTTTACTAAGTATTTATAAAGATATAAAGAGAAACAGTAAAATATTATTGAAACAATATATAATATACTAGGTTTAGTGATTACTAGAATGAGACTAAAAATGAGATTTCAAATATGAGATAATATCGATTATGCAATAATATTTAGAGTGAATAAGTGTCATTTTAATCAGAGATATAGTTCGGAATTTTATTATACAATTGACAGTGAAATTTATTTGTAAATATTTAACTTTATGCATTATTATGTCCATTCTAAAACTGACTAAGGTTTATAATATCTTCTATATTATTCCCTCTTCTATCGAACTTTTTTTTATTTATATTTCGAAGGATTTTTTTTTGCTAAGTTCGTCAAATGCATTAATAATATATCACGTAGATTTCTGAATTTTGCGATAACGTAAATAATATAATATAATTTTATCACAGATGAGAACAGCAAACGAAAACATTAGTTTCTACGTAAAATAATAAAAACAATTAATTTGTTATTATTTTGTTATTTGCATTGGTATATTTAACTGATAAAAAAAAGCAATACAGGAATTACATTTTGCAGAAATAATTTTGTTCAAATCACATTAGTAATTAAATTATAAATGTTGTAAGATATAATGTCGTTCTAATAAACATATTATACATCTTCTAATTTTTTAAATTTGCATTGATCCATGATACGAAACTGGATACTCTTGTGTAAACATCTGGATATCCAAGAGCGCAGGGATTACCGAAGGAGACGATTCCAATTTGAACTCCATTAGCTACTAAAGGTCCACCAGAATCACCCTAAAATAAAGATGCAATTTTAATAATAAAACATTTAAGTATATTATAAATAAAAAATAAATTGTTTACTATTGCAAATTATTGCTATAATTATTTCAGTGTTAAGATATAATTGTAACATATAATTGGCACATATTTTTATTGCCTTCAATATCTATAACTTTTTATATTATTAATGTTCTTTTAGTACTGTATCAATAACGTATATATTAATTTGTTTTATTATATTAATAAATAAAAGCTTACATGGCACGCGCCTTCTCCTGATTTAGTCAAAGTGCCGATATGGGTATTTTTCACTCTTTGTTGTACTCTCGCGCATTCTTTCTGCGGATAAACTACCAACTCAATTCTTGCAAGTTATTCGGTGTATTTCCACCAACCTAGAAGAATAAATGCGAATTTAGATAAATGAGACTCGCAGTAAATGACAAACAATAAATGATTATTACCGAATCTTCTCACTCTTGTTACACATTTCTAACTTGTTATATATCATATAAAGAGAAAAAACATTTTGTTTTAAAAAGAATGTCTTATTCTTAGAATATGTGTAACTAGAAAATTCTGTATCATAAGTTCAATATTACCCTTGTAGTTCCCCATCCGGATAACGTGCACGGCTTGCCTTCGACATTACTATCGTTTGTTGAAAGCTTTATCGGTTGCACTAGCGTATTGTATTTGATAGGAGTTTTAAGGTGGATTAAACCGACATCATTAATGAGCAAATAATCATCGTAGTCTTTGTTGACACTAACACTCGCTACGTCATATACAGCGCCTGATACGTTCAAGAAGTTTGTGCCGGCATGAACCTTTAGAAGATTCACTTGATTTTCCAATCTAACGATAAAAAAACCATATAAGTATATGTATATAAGTATATGTATATATAAGTATATGTATATATATATATTATGCTTAGTCTTACATATTATGTCCATTTGATGTATTCAAAGACTAATTTTAGAGTTATATTTTACTAATAAGATATTGACATATGTTTAGAATGTGTAACATACCCTGCGACACAATGTGCTGCGGTTAATATGTTATAATTATCGAGGATAGATCCACCGCATCTATGTGAGCCGCCATATTTCAATGAAATTTGATACGGAAACTTGCCAATGGGAGCATCTTTACCGCCGACGATACGAGGAGATGGAGCTCCTTATTAACAAAACTATAGTAATTATAGTATATTATTACACGCGCAAAATAATATATCTGTTACATTACTACATACACTTTCAACCATAACAGTAAAACATTGTGTCAACTTTATAATGTTTACAATAATTTCTTACCTTGAGTGGCGAATGCCAGAGCAATAAATACAAGACAAGCTAACGCACGCATGTTTAATTGCAGATTTGTTGCCTGGGGCTGAATAGATGGGAGCGAATAGATGCATTTATATACGTTTCTGAAGTAGTTGAAATAAAGATATAAATCACGTGTTGTGACGCTTTCTGAATTTTTTTCAACGCGGTATCATACGATAAAGTAATTGTTATTTATAGTTTACATTATGCACTTACATAGATTGATAAAAATGATAGTTTTAATTAAATTTGCACTGTTATAATTTTTCTCAGAACAATTGGGATTTCCGTTCGTTTATCTAGTGATGGTCTCATGGTCAATTTACTCTTATCGATCACGATATCTGACATTAGAATCTGTGATATATCATCAATAGATTGCGTGTCACATGCTTAGAAGTCAACGTGAATCTTACAAAGAGAATCTTGTAAAAAGCTACAAATGCGTATGGCCGAGAGAATCGAGTAGATTTACAAGTAACAAATAAGAACAGAAATTTTATTTGTGAATAAGAAATAAATTTTTTACAAAATCTCGGATAAAAGTTATTTGAATATTAAGAGAATAAATGTCGTATTTAATGGATATTGTATTAAATACTTTTACTGCCATCTTATTTGAGTGTCGCGTGAATTTCTGCAAGGGTCTCGTAAACTTCCGAAAATATTGCTTTACTTAATTTAATGTATAATCATACAAACTGGACTAATTAATTATATATTAATTACATATAAAATATAAAACATAGTATTTCTTCCATAAATGATAATGCATCAATAACGTTGGTTGCGAATTAATGAATTATGTACCTAAACGGATTTAGAAGAAAACATACATCTCCTCACATTCTCTAATAAATACGTGTATTTTAACGTTAGAAATTGATGTGACGTGAACGATAAAACTTTTGCTAAACAAGATTTTTTATTGTAAATAAATCTTTGACTTTTCCTAACTATTTTATTGGATCACAATTATTTTATTTATTTAAATAGGAATGATTGTACTAACTATATTTATAAAAATAAAAAGAGGAACAATAAAAAATTATCAAAACATAATATGTTAGATTTGTTTAAAAACAGATATTCAATTTTATTTTTCTGTTTACATATAATTATCTCAATTGCAAAAAGAGCTCTATTATTTCGGTTTGTGACTGAGAGTCTTTATTCTATTCAATTTTGACTTATGTTATTAGATTATACATTCACTAATAGAAATAATGTATTACGTATTTTTATTTATAACGTTATCATATACCTTAATATGTAAAAAGTATTTTAATTTTTATTTATTTCTTTAGTACAGTTTATTTTATTATTTAACTCTAGATATTTTATAAACAGTCGCGCACTTCTCAATATACGGTCTTCTCAGAGTTCACGTCAAAATCAGTTTGACAGTAAAAGTATTAAATCAGATTTTATTTATTAATGTTTTATATTCAAATAATTACAGCATTTAAACCATCACATTTATGTTTAGACTAATACAAGAAGCGCAGATAAAAATTATTTACACAATCAGTCATTATCAAATAATTATATCAAGTCGTTTTTCGCATACACAATTGCAGGTATTATTTATCCCATAAATATTAACCCCTTGTTAAACATTTCATAAACAAAACGTATTGAATATACATGGGATAAATGTATATATAAAAGAATATTAATATATTTAAATAATAACGTGTGTGTATATAAGATATATTTTTGTTTTATCCTCTTATTCAACACTGTTTCTTCGGATCCAAGTAGTGAAAGAGGATACTCTAGTGAATACGGCGGGAGCTCCACGAGCGCATGGTGCGCCAAAGGAGACAACACCGATCTGAACACCTCTAGCAACGAGAGGACCACCGGAATCACCCTAAAAATTTAACAAAAACGACGATTAGTTATTTTGCTAAGTTAATATTTCATTTAATTTACTTCATCGTCATATTTATAATTATGTCATAATTATTAAGCAAAAGTATTGCTTGTTCCAGTTCTAAATTTCAAAAATGTCTATTTTGATTATATTTAATCTTAAATAAATATATTGAATAAATATTTTAAAATTAATAATTTTAATCGTATTGTAAATAAATTTGAAATATAACATTCAATTTAGATATTTCTTGGTGCTTATAATCTGTATTAGAATCTAAAATCTCTATGTAATTTGCATCACTAATATAAATAATGGGGTACGCGTACTTTTTTTATCTATACTTATACAGCGATATTTAAGATAATAAAAATGTTAAATCCAATACTTACGTGGCACGCGCCTTCGCCTGCTCTCGTAAGCGTACAAATGTGAGAAGAGAGTAACGTTCAAGTTTGTCCCGTGCCATGTTTGTCTGCATTTGGCTTGACTGTGAACGCTCAACGCCCCCACCGATCTCTTGTAAATTGTTAGGGTGATCATTAAGCTACAATTAAAGAAAATATTAACTATGAATTCACGTGCTAATAAAGAATTTTTTTAAACATAAACGTTATACAGTAAAACCTTTTATGTTAAATTTAACACATTTTACATGTTCCCAGTTTTATCCACTGTAATTTTTATATTAATTTAACAGCAGGCAAATATATGAATAAATAAACACAAGTAATATGTGAAAATTAAGACAAAATTGTAACACACGCTATTTGGAGAAGTTTATAATTAACATATTTATAATGTTAAATTTAATTAAAATAAAATTTTATTGTTTCTTCTCTTTTTCTTACAGAAAACAGAAGACGATATCTCTTTATATATATAACGTAAAACATGTCGCTTTATCAGATGAAAATTCTTATAGAGAAATAAGTAATATAACTTAGGTGGTCATTTTAACATATAAAATGTTAGCAAAAATTCGTGCATATAAATTGTGTTATTTTAACTCTTAGAAACAGTGAATATTTATATTAATATTAATATTAACACCAAGTGAAATTTTACAAGATGAGCAGACTGCGTAATATAATCTTTTTTCTTTTATGTAAATAATTTCAAGAACTTTTTCTATTCTTGTGGACTATGTTTAATCATAACACAGAAATAGAGTAATTATTTCTTATTGTTAGTATCAAGATCAAGAGAATACAATTTTAAAACAGAAACTTTTATATTTTGCTCAACTTTATAAATAAAATTTGATAAATATTAGATAAAAACGAAGCTGATGCTTTCATTGCAAGCTGCTTTCAAATAATTTCTGTTTGATGCTTACCGAGGGTTGTTCCCCATCCGGATAAAGTGCAGCTGGTACCCTCGGGAGCAATGTTGCTAGTTGCAAGCGGTATGGGCTGTATATATTGGGTATATTCGATAGGAGTTGTCAGAATAAGTACGCCGATGTCATTGGACGATTCCATAAAATTAAAATTACTGTGAGGGATGGCTTGTTTAACTCTGTACGCGGAACCACTCTCGTTTAACAGATTTGTGCCAGCGTGAACAGTTAAATTTTCAGAGCGCCAGGGGTCCTGAATCTGTTAAAGAGACAAATTTTGGTCGATTACTTTTTGCTTTTCACCCTTTCAGATAGTTTTAAACACCTTTCTTTTATGAAATAAAAAGAATTTCATTTTATTCTGTGTGCATGTATAAGGCTGCGGTCCACTTGACGCTACAAATGCTTCGAAGCATTCCTCTTCTCTTTTCTTTCAATGAAGAAAGAAGGAGAAGAAGAACGTTCCAAAGCATTGTAGTATCAAGTGGACCACAACCTAAATAATATAAAACAATAGAATAAGGAACATACCTGAGGGAGGCGCTATACAATGAGCAGCGGTGAGAATAGTATACCTATTGATGATGGATCCGCCGCAGAAATGCCTTCCGTCCTTTCTCAGAGATATTTGATATGGGAACTTGCCGGGCGGAGCATCGCTTCCACCGACAATATGAATGTTTGGGTAGCCTATATAAGAAGGTGCAATAAAACAGAATGTACAAACCAAATGTTAGACACAATTAGTTTTTTTGGCTTTTAATGACATAATTAATTACGGTTATTATAATAGTCTATTTTATTTATAAATTGTTACTATTAATAAATATATACTATGCGATACTACATTTTTGTTAGAGTTTGAGAAATGTTTATACATCACAATTATGTATAACTAGCTGCCCCGGCCAACTTCGTACCGCCTAACAGTAATGAATGTAGTGATAAGACACGCAAATAGTCCCTCCTCTCCCCCTCCTCCCCTTTCCCCCCTCTCCCTCCTTTCTCTCTCTCTCTCTCTCTCTCTCCCTCCCCCTCTCTCCCCCTCTCTTTCTCTTTCTCTCCCCTCCTTCTCTCTCTCTCCTCTCTCCCTCTCTCTCTCCCCCTCTCTTTCTCTCTTTCTCTCCCTCTCTCTCTCCCCCTCTCTTTCTCTCTCTCTTCCTCCTCCCTCTCTCCCTCTCTCCCTCCCTCTATGTATTTGGATATCTTTCTAAATTAATTTTTTTTTTACATGAATTTTTTCCGATATTTTATTAGTTATTCTGCTATTCCGGAAAATTCTACCCCTATTTCATATACTTGTGGTAAAAATTCGGCCCAGCCGTTCTTGAGTTATAAATGGTGTAACTAACCCGACTTTGTTTTATATATATAGATATATTTTTATCTTAAATTATTATTATAAAAAATGTGATTAAAAATATTATTTGATGATTATTATCTTAAAATAATCCACTTCTATGCTATTCTACGTATTTCTATTTCTTTTGACACATACATAATGAAAACATTATTAATTATTTTATTACAGAATTATTAATAAAAAATTAATTAAAAAATAATAATAAATTTTCTATAAAGTAACGTATACATTTTGCGGTTTTAATTTTGTCATTAAATATTCAAAGTGTAGCTTCGTTATTTTAATTCGTAGTTCGTAAAAATTAAATAAAACCATAATCAAAACGTATCATATTTATTCTCGCTTACCATAAGCGGCTACCCCTAAGCAGGCGACTATCAAGACAAAGAACGCGTGCATATTGAAAGCGTGGCACTGGTAATAATGAAACTCCATCGCACGTTTATATAGGCCGTTTTGAGTACTTTACCAGAAGAACGTACTTTGGAATGTATATGTGTGTGACGTAAAAATGAAATCTATTTAATCTGACAGATTTAATCATTAAATTCCATCGAAATAATTTCGATAACTTATGCTAAGCCATTAAACGTGAGATCAAACTATGTGTCTACGGACATCTCTATCGTCTAGTAAAAAATTTATTTCGAAATCTTTATCTGAAATACGTGATGCAATCGATATGATGATTTCAAAATTGCGGTTCACTTCATCGAGCTATTTTAGAAGCGGAAATTAAAATTTATTGATAATGTATGGAATTCGTGTATCTATTGCGCTACAATTTCACGATAATTGATGAAATTATCAGAAAATCACTTATTAAAGTTAGCAAATAAGTTGTGAGTTATAAATGATTGGTAAACTGTGTTAAAATTGAAAATAAATATGTATATTACATATAAAATATAATATATATATTTAAACTTTAGAAGACAAACACACAGGGGGTTTTTTTATGACTTTTAAACATTTTTACTTATAACTTTTATGTTTGAAATTTAGAGCTAAAAATGCAAATAAATTCATAAGGATTTTATAAGAAAAAAATTTTTATTTATGATGTTTATGCATACATTTAGTATAATGTTGTTTTGTATGATTTATTTCGAAGTAAGGTACAACACACAGAGGCATATCGCACTCACGACACACTTTGGTCTTCGACGAATACCTTTTTTTGAACATACTACGCATTGGCCATTCTCATTTGTTTTCTTTAGATTCCCGGAATTACGGAACACAGCGACTCAAAAAACCCTTATATATATGATATTTTAGCGCATAAATAGTTTGAAACCTATAAATAGGCTTCCCTTTCTCTAAAGATTAATATATCATTTCACTTTTTAATAATTAATTACTTTAATATGTTTTTTGATAACATATTCAAAATTTAGATTGCATTCCATTGATACATACATATGTTTTTCTTACACATTGTAATGTCAAGCATTATTTATGGACTACGTCTGAGAATTCAGTATTTTTGAGAATTTTCCAACGCGCTTTTTGGCTCGTTCAGCAACAGGAATATTACAATAAACTAATTGTAAGTACGTCAACTCACATATAAAATAGCAGCGCGTATAAAAAGAATTTTTTTATTAATAATTTTCAGGAATATATTATTTAAATTTTTTTAGAAATGTTCTATTTAATATAGCATATTCTTTTTAAATTTTTATTTATATGTAGTTATATATTATATATATAATTTTTTATATTAATTATTTACACCTTAAAAATATTTATTGCAGTTTTGTATAGTCTTACATATTATTCGACAAGTTATTATTGATATATACTTTTTGTTACATTTTTTTTTAAATAAAAATTTTATAAAGACAATTATCTTTAGGTTTTTATTGCATTACGCGTTATAAGTTAATTAAAATTTCTTCTAAAGAATGTGTTATTTTATATCTTTATTGGTATTAGAGGTATAATAGATATTAAAAACAAAACAGGGGATTTTATAATACTATATTCTTTCGGATTATATAAGTTTGATTGTATTTACGCAATTTGTATCTGTACACGAAAGAATATAAATTAATTCCAATAAAAACGTACTTTAATGTGTGCAAGAAAAAAAGTGACTTATTCTTTCTTCTAGTACTATCGCATAAATTGTAATAAGAGATAAAAGGATAAAATAATAAAAATATTTAACCTATATCAAATCTTATATCACATGTGAATATTTATTTGAAATTTATTCGGCATATATTATACAATACAAATATAGTAACACAATACAAAAGCATTAAATTTTATTTAATTGTTAATCAACGTCAAACATATGCTCCTTGATCCAGTCTTGGTATGCGGACACTTTAACAAACGTATCGGGTTCTCCTAAAGCACGCATGGAACCACGAAGGATGCAATTCCAATTTGAACGCCTTTGGCGAGAAGAGCGCTACCTGAGTCATCCTGCAACATTATTTAAAATTATTATAAGCAAACTGATTAATTTACAATTATTTTCCTTTCCCAATAAATATAAACCATAAATTTATTTGAAGGTAGTAGTAAACCTATGTATCAAACACGAAACATTTATTGTTATCGACTACCGATAGAAAATAATATGGTTAGTGGGGTGCGGAATTCGATTGCGGAATCCCTGAGCGTTTTCCTTAACAAATCGAGACACTTGGACTATATTAATCGTCACATTTTAAGTGAGTTCAAGTATTATAAAACATTTTTAAAAAATAACAGCGATGTCTTTGTCACGAGAGCCGATAAAGGACAGACAACAGTAATCATGGACAGAGACGATTACATTAATAGAATGACTAATATACTTGACGACGTATCAACGTACAAACAATTAACGAAAGACCCGATTAAACAATTGACACAAAGTCTTAATCAGTTAGTAAAATCTTGGCTAGACAATGACATCGTTGATAAATCGACATACTACCTGAAATGCACCAATGGAAACGCACTCTCCCACGGTGTTACGGGCTGCCAAAGATTCATAAAACAGGGTTTCCTCTGAGAATTATTGTCTCCGCGGTCGAAAGTCCGATGTATAACATCGCCAGTTTTCTACATTCCATTCTACACGAATGTATTCACAGACCGAAAATCGTACATTAAGGACAGTTGGACATTTGTTAAGAAGGTTAAAGAACGAATATTAATGACGATCAAATTATGATCTCATTAAATGTATCCATCCCTCACTTTTCACCAATATCCCGAAAACAGCTAGTACTTAAAGCCTTATTGAAAGAGATGGCATGAAATCTCACCAAATACGAACCTTCACTTTAGCTCAGTTCCTCCACGCCATCAATTTAGTGCTTGACTCTACTAGTTTTAGTTTCAATGGGAAATTTTATGAACAAACCTTTGGCAGCCCGATGGGTTCTCCACTGTCACCAATCAGCGCGGATATAGTGATGAATGATCTGGAGACTCACTGTTTGCACTCTCTTAATTTTGTCATCTCGGTTTTCTGCGGATATGTTGACGATATCTTCGTCATAATTCCCAGATCGAAACTAAACGAAGTTCTGGACGCATTTAACAATTACCATCCGCGCCTTAAATTCACGTATGAAACGGAATCAGATAATTTACTCCCGTTCCTTGACACTGTCGTCATTAGGGAGGGTGGTCACCTTCTTACGAACTGGTATAGAAAACCTACGTTCTCAGGGCGTTATATCAATTATTTCTCAAACCACCCAGTACAATATAAATTCAATACAATAACCAGCTTAGTAGACCGAGCGATCTTACTGTCGGGTAGACGTTTCCATGAAACCAACATCTGTTTGGTAAGAGAAATCCTTATAAAAAATAACTCATTTCTTACTGAAATTATTGATAAAAGAATTAAGGCTCGACTTAAGACACTCAAGAGTACGGTGGAAAGAGTTGACGCGTCACAGAACATGTTCGATATCAGAAGATGCATTACCATACGTGAAGGGCTTAGGCGAGGATATCCGACGCATTTTTAAGACAGTCCATCTCGACACCTTATATACCATCCCGAAAAAACTGGATGGTGTCATAGGAAGCGGTAAGGACAGGCTCAGCAAAGAAAAAACTACTGAGTTAGTATACAAGATAGATTGCGGCGATTGCGATGCAACATATATAGGGCAAACGTCACTTAATGACACGAGTTAATGAACACCAAAACATTAAAAAACATGATAGCAATCACTTGGTCGTTAGCAAACATCGTGTAATGTTAGGCCATAATTTTAAATGGTCCGAAACTAATATCATCCACAGAGAAAAAAAAAACACGAAAAAGAGAGAGATTGCAGAAATGTTTTTAATTAAAAAACACTCCAATACGATCAATTTGAAAAAGGATACAGAAAATTTAAACCCTATATATGATAAAGTCATTTCGTCGTTATAGGCATCACGTGAGCATCACATGTACAATAACAACCTAATGTATTCGTTAAAACCGTGAAAACGATCAGTACGTCTTGAAACTCCGAACTCCGACATGTGATCACGCTTTTTGTCGGCGCTCCTTCGATAATGTATTGCTCCGTATATCTAAGCGACAGTGTTGCATCGCGGGGGGTGCAATCGTCTCACTGTACTCATTCTCGTTTGTCACCAACGGACACACGTAAAGTATAGGTTTCAGAACACACATTTTTTACTTTTTAACCCTTTGGTTGGTTCGGATTGTCATTGACTTGACCATTGTTTTCTTATAGTGACATTGTCTTTATGACTATTTCGGGGAAATTTTCAAAGATACGGACGTGTGGGTTTGTGACATGGATTAATAGGTATCGCTTTTCGTTAATTTATTAAATCAGTATTAAAATTGTATCTCGTCGACTAAATTAAATTTATTCGGGAATTGTTTGTCAGTTAGATGCTTGAAAAGGGCCCAAGCCAAGGTTCAAAACGTCGCATGCGTTGTGTATCCCTTGCCACTCGTTAGTCGATAATAATAAATGTTTCGTGTCTTGATACTCATCTGGCGGAATAAACAATTATTTCTTTTGAAACCTATGTATCTTACATATCACACTCCCTCGCCGACTTTTGTGAGAGTGCAGACGTCACGATTGTCAGTTATTCTCCAAGACACCAGCTTACATTTCTCGTGGGAGTAAACTTTCAGAGTGATCTCTTGTAAGGTGTTGGGTGTAGGTCCGTTAAGCTAAAAGGATATTTCATGTTAATAAGTAAACATTTCGATATCATAATTAAACATGGCAACGACGCGATAAAAGTCAAGACTGACCATATGTGACTAATACATGGCTATCAAATACGGCTATCATATTACGGCTAATATAAAATTTTTTGGAATCTTCGAAAAAATACAAAAAAAAAAGAAAACTGACTATTATATGAGATTACTGAATAGTAACAATCGTGCAATTTCACCTATGAGCATTACGATTTATATACTATTATACCCACATATATTAACATACAACAACACGTCATTCATATATATCATTAAGATTCAAAGAGGCTTAAAAGGATTATGACTAATGGTACAGAACACTGTATCGTAGAGAGAAACGTTAATCAAGTTTTTTATCAACCTACTGATATTTTGTTTGGTGAAATATTTAGATTGTGTGTCTTAATCCTAATTCTTAGGTAATATTAAATATTTCAATAAAAATTTACTGAAGTTCTGCCCCAACCAGATACAGCGCAAGGGAGACCTGCGACAGCGATATCTTTTTGTGCAGCGGAATGGGTTTTGCAACGTCAGTGTATACACGATGTCCTGGTTTAATCGAACGAGACCGACGTCGTGATTAAGTTTGTAATCGTCAAAACCAGGATGCCATGTCACGCTCTCCGCTTGATAAGCATCACCCGTCTCGTTTAAGTAAATAGTGCCCGCATAAACCTTTTACTGCTATGCCATCTTATTTGAGTGTCGCGTGAATTTCTGCAAGAGTCCCATAAACTTCTGAAAATATTGCTTTACTTAATTTAATATATAATACAAACTTCTGGAATAATTAATTATATATTAATTATATATAAAATTTAAAACACAGTATTTCTTCCATAAATGATAATGCATCAATAACTTTGGTCGCGAGTTAATGAATTATGTACCTAAACGGATCTAGAAGAAAACATACATCTCCCCACATTCTCTAAATACGTGTATTAATTAACGTTAGAAATTGATGTGAC